>NC_050072.1:39316689-39332316 GCF_009764565.3 Dermochelys coriacea
TGTAAAAAACCCATCCCCCCTGAGCGACGCAACTTATATTGACTTAACATGGTCTCTACACTGCACTATGTCAGCGGGAGATGCTCTCCCGTCAACTTATAGCGTCTTCACCAGATCCACTAAATCGATGCCGCTGCTTCGACCAGCTGTACCAATTCAGTGCCGTAGTGAAGACAAGCCATGAGTCACTGCTTTCTAATACAGTGTCTTGCACCTCTTAGGTATAACCTGCATTCTTGGTTCCCAGATATATTACCTTGCATCTATCTGAATTAAAAATGCATTTTGTTAGCCTGTGACCATTTTACCAGGTGATTCAGATCACTCTGCTACAGTAATCTGTCCTCCTTTACTATCCCATTAATCTGCGTGTCATGCGCACACTTTAACAGCATTTTATACCATCATCTAGATAGTTGATTAAAAAAAATATTAAAAAGCATTGGACCAAGAAGAAAGCCTTCTAGAAATGGCCCCCTCATTGACACGGAGATTTGTCAGCAAGCCAGTTTTTAATCCCTCTAATGTGTCCCCTATTAAGTCCATATAATGCAAGATTTTTTAATCAGAATGCCATGATATACCAAATCAAATGCCTTGGAGAAATCCAAGATTACTATACCAACAGAATTGCATTTATCAAGCAGACCTATAATCTTGTTTTAAAAAAATCAAACTACAGACAGAATCAAAACTGCTTTAAGATATTTGAAAGGAGGACATGAATGTGAAAGGACAATTTTCAGCACTCAAAAGAAAGCCTTTTCACCAGAGAAAAAAACGTTAGGTCACAAAATGTCACAAGATAAATTACATTTAATTAAGAAATGAGTTGAGTGGAGATTAGTTTGTTACAAGAGTAACATGTGACAGAACTATATACAAATAAAGTGATTATACTACAACTAGAGCCCTACAAATCCACGGATATCCACAGACTATTTTTGCAGATCGCAGATGGGACGCAAACACAAATTTTATATTTATGCAGAGTTCTAAATATAGGGTCTCAAAAGGCAGTGAAACAACTGTCTGCATCTCATAGTCTATGAGGCTACTTTCCCACCTTCCAGATCCCATATTCCCTCAACCTCCATATACAGAGAAAGGGGAGGCGATAGATTAAGACAGGCAGTAAAATCCCACTTGCTCCTATTGCCGCAGTTTAAGCAGCCAAGCAATTTAGAAAACCTCTCCTGACTTCATTGCCGTATCAGGTCAGTCAGAGAGGGAAGCCATACTGACTTACTTTGCAGAAACAGCTGCCTCCCTTTCCAACTGACCTGATATGGCACAAATTAAGCACTGGTTGAGCAGCCAGAGAGCACCTTCACCCCCCTCCTGAGTGCCCCTACCCCTGCACTCCCCCCCATGCCCCTTTTACCCCAAACCGCGCACTCCCCTCCTGCATGCACATGGGGAAACTGTCATGGAGCGCCTGTCATTGCTCCTCACTGCCCTCTCACAACCCCTCTAGGAGGATGGCTTGCCAAGCTGAGAGGTGCCAGGGCTCAGCCCCAAGAAGCCACAGCAAAAATTAAGCACTGTAGCCCTGCAATAGTATTCTCCTTGCATGCTTCCACAGGGAGAACAGTGGCTGGTGCAAAGAAACTGGGCTTACTGAGCTCTAAGAGTGATGACTTTATAAATCGTTCTAAATAGGCGACAGACTTTTTTATTTTATAGTTCAGTTTGTGATTTGAGCAGTATTGACTTGACACGTTTATTTTATTATTTTTAATGTAAAAGGCTATTTGTTCTGATGCCTGTTGTATAATAAGATTGATGTTTAAAACAACAAACAAACAACAATAATAATAGTATGCACAATTATTAAGCCATAGAGGCACTGTGAGAGAGTGTGCTGCTGCGGGTATGGTGCGGATGCAGATAAAAGACGGACTGTGGATCGCGGGTCGGATACAAGTTGATTCTTGCGGATCAGATACGGATCCACATTTTTGTATCCGTGCAGGGCTCTAACTACAACATGGATCAACCAATATAGTCATACATTGAAACATGTACTGTTAGTTAACCTGAACCATTATCTTGTATAAGATACAATGTAGAAAAAACATTTCTTAGGATAGCTGAGCTTTCATGCAATAAGAAGAAACAAGCTGTGAAAGAGTCACAATCTTACTGCATACTTTAAAATAAAATAAAAAGTATTCCAAGTTCATAAGAACATAAGAATAGCCATATTGGGTAAGACCAATGGTCCATCTAGCCCAGTGTCCTGTCTTCCAATAGTGGCCAATGCCAGATGCTTCAGAGAGACTGAACAGAGCAAGGCAATTATCAAATGAGCCATACCCTGTCATCCAGTCCTAGCATCTGGCAGTGAGAGCCTTGACAAGTTGTCTTAGCTAATAGCCACTGATGGACCTATCCTCCATGAACTTATCTAATTCTTTTTTTAACCCAATTATAGTTTTGGCCTTCACTTCGTCCCTTGGCAACAAGTTCTGCAGATTGACTGTGTGTTGTGTGAAGAAGTTCAGTACTTTTTTATGTTTGTTTTACCCCTGCTGTGTTCCCTCTAAGGTGCGTGCCTGCATGGCCACACGAGGCTATCAAGGGCTGTGCACCAGCCGCGCAGGCAGGCACACTGGTGAGCATGGAGAATGTGAAGGGTGGGGGCAGTGGGGTGAGGTGACGGGTGTTTGGGGGAACTTGGGGAGAGGGGAAAAGAGGCACCTCTCACCCCCAGCCCCAGCTCCGACCGGGGCTGCGGCCGGGATGGGAGAGGCGCCTCTCCCCCAGCCTCGGGGCCGTGGAGGGGAGAGACGTGTGTCTGTCTGTCTGTCTCTTTCTCTCTCAGAGACACCCCCACACACACCTCTCTCCCCTCCACGGCCCACACACACACACACACACACACACACACACACACACACAGAGTCTATGACTCCCACACGTACACACAAAGTCTTTCACGCTCACCTCCCACCACATACTTGTATTATTGGTATTGTTGTTGTTACTTCTTGATACTTCTTGCAATGCACACATATTCTCTGTATTTTTATATTTTTGATTGGTCTATGCATTTCAAAATTTTTATTTCTCTCTTATGCTTAAATTTAATTCTTTGAGTTGTGAGTTCTAAAATACCTAACCTGTCCTGGTTGGAGTAATTATCCCTATGGTAACTTTTTTAAAATATGTATATATTATCTCTAGGTTTTTTGTTTCTACTGGTGGTGCACATCCGCACATTACCTTGGTGCACATAGCAAAATTCATTCCGTAAATGGGTGGAAAAAATTAGAGGGAACATTGCTGCTACCTATTAATTTCATTTGGTGACCCCTAGTTCTTGTTTTATGAGAAGGAATAAATAACACTCCCTTATTTATTTTCTCCACACCAGTCATGATTTTTAGACCTCTATCCAGATCTGCCCTTGTCTCTTTTGCAAGCTGAACAGTGCCAGTCTTTTTCCTCTCTCCTCAAATGGAAGCTATAATTATGTTCCATAATGCTAATCATTTTTGTTGCCCTTCTATGTACCTTTTCCAGTTCTAATATATCTTTTATTGAGATGGGACAATCAGAACTGCACACGGTATTCAAGGTTCATAAAGAAAATGAGAATTATAGTAAGCTGTTGCACCTATAGATCAAAGATCTATTAACCTGGTTTAATCTTTCAAAAGAGTTTTGAAATTATTACTAAAATAGACTAGTTAAGATCATAAAAATAAACCAGAAAATGAATGAAGGCTATGTCAATTAAAAGCTACTGGTAAAACATATAATCTGCCAGAGATTAAAATCTATATAAATGCATACAAAAATACTACAAAAAGTTCTCTCAAGATGTGGGAGGAAGGGGGAAAAGAGGCATGAAAACTAGAGAGAGTTAGCATTCTTTACTGCCCACCTGGAGTGCAATGCTTATTGCCCAAGCAGAGATTCATTCCAACATAAAAAAACAACACCACCACATTCACACTGATTAATGGTTACTTAGAGTTGAAGTTTCACAACAACAAACGGCGAATAATAAGATGGCACATGCAGAACTTGTCAAGCGTTAGCTCTCAAGACAGTTGCACAACGCACCAAAGCAAAACAGACAGCACATGAAACAGACCCGTATGCATCTTCCTTCTCAATAAAAAGTGTGTCATGGACCAGTCATAGAGCACACCCTGACCCAAATACTTGTTGACCCATCACAGGTTCCACCCACATGCATCACAACTGAAAAAGAAAAAGCCCATATTAGTGCCATGAAATTGCTTCCCTTGAGCAAAGAACTGTGGTCAAGATACCAGAGAAAGATGGATCTTCAGAAGAAATATCAATGAATCAGTCAAGAACACATGTGAGCGAGTTCCCTAGAAGAGATTTTTTTAGAAATAGGTTAATATTGTTTATATTCAGTAACAATTTTGAATATTGTTTATTGTTCTATTTGTTGTTTTTGTTAATGGTGATATAAATTATATAAGAGAAATGGGAGCTGCCCCTTTATGACTAGGGTAGGACATGGGGAGTGTGCAGAGCATATGCTGCTGCTGAAGAAAGGAGGTTGGCCTGTAGGCAGGGACAACTAAATCATCTCACCACATTCAGTGGTACAAGTAGGTTGGTACGGTACAGTACGCCATACCAGTAGGATATTTGTAGCCAGTACACTGTACTGGAAAGACACTGGAGGAGCAGAACATGGAGCTGCTGTACCACCCCCAGCCCTTCTACACAGCTGTGTCTAGCGTCCTCTCTCTGGGGTCTGTAGGCAGCCCCGCCAGAGGACAGGGCTGGGGGTAGGGCCCAGAGCGGTACAGCCGCACCGGAGGAGCTGCACATTATGCTTCTTTAGCCACTGCAGTTCCCAGGAGAGCCTTGCAGTTCAGACCCCAGACAGGAGATGCCACTGCATGGAGACAAGGGCTGGAGACATGGCTGGAGGCGCTACAGTCACGCTGGAGGAGCTGCTGGTGTGGGGCCGCTGGGCGGCCCCACGGTCTGTTCCTTTCACTGCTGCAGTTTCAGAGAACCCTGCGGTTTGGATGTCTCCAGCGCAGCAGGAGGAGGGCCCTCCTCCCCCGGTAAGATGGGATGGATCATGGGGAGGAGAGGGGTAGAGCATGGGGCCCCGGGCTGGGTCATGTGAGGAGTCACGTGGGGAGGTCACGTGTCCCCCCTCCTTTAGCTGGTGCAGTGTACTGGTAAGAAACGAATTCTACTTGCACCACTGATCACATTTACTAGTTTCTGCTAAATCCTAAACACCACACAGGATGCAAGCCTTAAATTCCTGCTATCATCCTTCCTGCATGTGTCGTTTTCTTTCTCTAGCTTATTTCTTCTCTATTCTAGCTTTATTTTTTTACCTTTTGTCTAATAAGTGTCTGGGCTTAGCCACCTTTGCAACATTGCTATAAATCTAAACCAGAGAAGCAAGTTTAAAGCAATGCGTTAAATACCATGAAGCTGGTAAAAGTTGGACAGATTTCATAGTGGCTATCAAGACCATATGCTGTGTTTGTATTTCTCCAGGAGTGAGGTTGCAAACAAGTCAGCATCTTCTACCTCTGTTGTTTTGTTTCCTTTTCTCTTTCCTTTTGTTTGTGTATATTTTGTGTTAAAGTAAACAAGATCAGGCTTCAGCAACAATAGCTCAAGACCATAAACTAACTTTTTTCTCCCCCTCCATAGGACAATTAGTACCATTAATACTATGTAAAAGCACTGTCAAACAGGGTTTTCTCAAATGAAAGATTCTGTTGAGTTAAAGGAAAGGAATTAAGAGAAATTGTTAAAATGAAAGTCTTAATTCTTTATGTTTCAAATGTTAAGTTTTTTTTCTTCTTTTCTCTATCTTTAATAAAAATGTTACAAATATTTTAATGGTGGTTGTTACCATGGGAGTACGTGGACACAAAAACCCAGACAACATTTAAATGAATTTTAGCTATTCTGATGACCCCAGCCAATTATCAACTAGCAAAAGTTTAAGACAGGAGAAGTTACTAACATGAATTCCTTTTGTTCCTCCTCACCTCTCATCCTAGGAAAGAAGATTCTAAATAGATTGCATTCTGGCTCCACTTACCAGAAGTGCAGGCAAACAAGTTACCTATCTGAGCACCTAATCAGCCTTCTTCTGATCAACTAATGACTTCCTGGGCTAAAGAGATGTTAATAGACAAGACAGACTAGAAGAGATATGCAAGAGACATATCCCTGAGCAAGCGGGGAAAGAGAAAGGGAATTACTGGTGTATAATTTTCCCTTCTCAAATGTCTCTATCTTCTTACATGCTAGGAAGAAATATTTCAGACAGGCTGTGGATGTAGCAACCATTACTGAAAGAAGATTTAAATCAATGTGATGCTTGTAGGACTGCACACCCTAAACTATGCATCCTGAGAGGCAAAAAAGATCCACCTCCAGGAGTGAGTGAATGACAGCTGAGCCGTTGTACAATAGTAGTGCTCTTGCCCTGGAGAAACTGCACACCAGAAGAAAATATGAACCTCTAAAGGTGGCTTTAGTATATCCATCTATTCATGGAGGCAACAGCAACCCTGGTGCCACATCAAATCAAGACATGTCTGCTCGTGACATGGAGCTCTCAGGCCTAAAGGACTAGGAAAAAGGCCCTGAGCTACAGAAGAGTGATATTTGGCCTCTGTTTGGCTAAAGACCAAACCCCCTGAATGGAAAAGTAGCCCAATATAGGCACCCCAATTTGAAAAGCTGCAATATAAAATATTGAATAATAATGGTTATAAGGAAAGAAAGGTCAGAAAGTAGGAAGTAGAGACCCTCTTGAGGAAATGGAAGCTGTCAAAAGGGAAGACTGGAGGAACAAAGTGATTCTCTCAGAGAATAGCACTAGGTTAGCTGGGTATGGTTGAAATAGCCAAAGGCGAAAACAGACCCAACACATTAGGTCCATGCCAGTTACAGAATGGCTCAGCAGATGATGATGTAATAATTGGGGTCTAGCAGGTGAAAAGTAGATAAAGGTTAATGAATTGTCACAATGATCTGTTTTATACGATTGTTTAACAAAAGATGTAAAGAGACAAAAAAAGACAGAATTTATTTAAAAACAGAGAGGATCTACTGATGCTACCCAAGGACTTTTAAGATATGACTAGTAAACAAGAGGAGATGGGGACTCGGAAATCAAGGGACCAAAATTGGTGCTTTAAAAATTAGGTTTAATTGGTGGACAAAATAACAAAAGGATGGAAAAGTCTGCCAATTGCCCCTTTTGGGGACCCTTAAAAAAAAAAAAAAGACTTGGGGGAGGAAAGAAAGGAACTTCTACCACCCCATTGCACACACAACAGAAGGATTTTCATCATGACACCAAGTGGGGACAACTTTTGACTATCAGCGCTGCACCAGCAAGGACTCCAGCCTGATACATGTGACATCCTGGTCTGTCTTCCTCTCTTTCCAGTATCCCTTTTCATCTCCTGCTATATTTCTCTCCATCAGTTTTTCCCTGATCCTGATATGAACTGCACTACACGGCACCAGCATTACAAAAGGAGATTGCCTGCCAAGCTCCACTCAACCTGAGAAGGACTAGTGAAGGAGACGACCTGACCAAACCAACAAGGTGAAGGTAAGCAGCAAGCCAAGAGACTATGTCCACACAGGTTATGAAATGGCCTGGCAGATGAAAAATAGCCTTTACCAAGACAAGAGAGGAAATAAGAACCTGGAACAGGGCTCCCAACCTGCTTTGCCACATTTAAATGTATACCACCGCTCCTCAGTACAGCATTACCAGGGTGGCAGAGAGAGCTTTGCAGATTCATCAGGAAGCCATGGAAACAAAGATATTGAAGGTCACTGTCCTGAGAGTGAATCTCCTGGGACTCAGAGAAGCATGGATGAGAATATTGTCAAAATAAGGGTATAGATATATGCCCTTGCAATGCTACCAGGATCTTGGTGGAAGCCTGAAAAGTAAAAGTAGGAGGAAGTGGGGAGACAAACTGAAATAAAGATTCCCCTAAGTCAAAGGGAAGGACTGCCAAAGCCTGGGATAAATTGAGGCATGAAAGTAGGTATCCCTGCAGACTGACCAGATAATGTAGTATTACCATGGGAGGGAGGGAGGGAAGGAGGGAGGGGAGAAAGAAAGAAAGAAAGAAAGAAAGAAAGAAAGAAAGAAAGAACGAACACAATCTGGAAGGTGTTTTCATCCAGAACTTTTCTTCCCGAGATGGTGATCAAGCTCTGGAGGTCCAGAGTTGGATGGACTCCTACTGGGCATTGGTTGGACCAATAAATAGCAGGAATAAAATCTACTGTTGGGTATTGCCATTAACTTCATTATGAGAAAAAGTATAAATGGATATAACACAACCATCATATGGTTAAACAGCAGTATGCTAGAAGATCTAGATTTTGCTGATGATGTTGCCCTTTATTTTCCCTTCCTTTTTTGAAACTTTATTAAGGTGAAGTTACAATAAAACATTAAGTAATAAGTATAGTATGGTGTAATATGTTTATCAGGATCAGGTTAATATTCAGAAGTACTTAGCTAGCAATTCTGGCTTGGTGGCTGAAGAGTTCCCCCTCTCAGAGTACGCTAAAAAGGGGTGACCAAATTTCTAAATAACTTTTGGGGGCACTTCTCTTGTGTATGTACTGGGCATGAAAATTTCTCCATTATAAGGCCAGTCCATATTTTACTACACCACACTTCCATAGGAGAAGTCACATTTTTCCAATAACATGCAATACAAAGTCTTGCTGCTAACAATGAAAAAGAAATTAATTTGTCAGTTCTGTTTAAAATGTAGATCCTTACTGAAGCATTAAGTAAACTGGTCAGGGGATCTCTCAGAAGCTGGCATTTTGCTATAAAGATTAATCTCTTTAATAATTTCCTCCCCAAACCATCTAATTTCTAGACACAACCACCACATGTGCAAGTATGTTCCCCTGTCCCTGCAATCCCTCAACGGAGTGCATCCCTAGTAGCAAAAACATGATGCATCTTAACTGGACTCTAATGCCATCTACACAGTAATTTATAAAAATTTCATTTGTGAGCTAAACTAATTGAAGATGTATATCCCCTTTGCTGTACAGAGACCTGCACATCTAGAACAATTTGTCCAAATCCCTCTCCCACCTTTTCATCTGGGTTATTTTCCTATCAACATCTTTTTCAACCAAAGTTCTATATGTCTTAGAAATTAAATGTTTTGTGATCTTCCAGTTTGCTCTGGAGTGCCTCAAATGTGGTTAAAGGTCAAGATAGAGCAGTCTTATATCCAAATTTCACAATAAAATATTTTATTTGTAAACTATGAAAATATTGGATCCGTATATTATATATATCTCATGGTATGATTTCAAACCAAGACCAAGGAATAACTGTCTGAATTGAGTAAACTCAGCTCTTCCACACAACAAATAGACACTTTGATATTTCCTAGGGATAAATCCCTGGTTATTAATTCTAGTAGCTAAGGAAGAGGGCCTCAGTGACAGGAATTTTTAAAAAATTGTCCCATCCTCCTAAGATGGTCTCAATGAACAGGTGATTTTTAATTTTTGGCGACCTAAATTTCTTTTTAACCCAACATACATAGCCTCCAGTCTTGTTTGAGATTTACCCATTGTTTGGACGGTCGTAGCTCTTCCAAACCACAGTTCTACTAACATGCAAGCAGAGATTGCAAGTCTGTCCAGCATAGCAAAGAAGGCAAAGTTACTAATCAGTTATGAAAAAACAAATGTAATAAGAACTCCAGAAACTCCCACTCAAGCATAACTTTAGAAGGCAAAGGAATACAAGAAGTGAATTAATTCACACACCTTGGCAGGAACGTGCAAGCCAATGGGGGGTATCCAGAAGGAAATAATATCATGATGAGCAAGCTTGCAGCTGCATTTTCCAGTTTAAACAAGAATTAGTCATTGAAAATCTACAACTTACACCCCAAACTACAAATCTTCAATTCTAATGTTATTTCCATCTTAATACATGAATGTGAAAGCCGATGAAAGGTACAGACAGACATCTAAATGCCTTCAAAAGCAAATGCCTTAGAAAAATACAAGGTAATAAATGGAATGAATTTGTAACAAATGCTGAAAATCATCAGACTTCATCAACCCTCTATCTCTAAAGTTATCCAGAAAAGAAAATCAAAATATTTGGTACATGGTTTAGAAATGAAGCCGGAACTACCACCATGGCAGGTATGCTATTAGGCAGCTGGAGGAACACATAAAGGCACTAACTGAAAGAATCCCTCCATTTAACACAACAGAGAGGGAAAACGTATGGGACTTAACAAAGAGGCCACACAAAGAGCAGTTCAGGATAGACAGGGATGGTGGAGTCTTGTTCACATGCTAAGCGGTATCTAACAGTGCAAGAAGGATTTGGATTCAGAAAACACCCATCTCTTCTCTCCCTAAGGTGCTGGAAAAAATGGCCCCTGCAGAAGCTCCTGAACGTCAGAGCAGAGTAAGGAATTTAGGGGGCTGAAGGCTAAGAGGTAGAAAGAAAAACAGGAGGAAGAGACCCAGAAGAAACTCAATGGAGTTATCTCTGGAGTTGATTTTCCCAGATGCCCATGACAAATGAGGACCAAAACTTCCTGGAAGTGTAGTCAGGAGTCCACCAAGGGAAGTACTCAAGTGTGTATAATTAATCACATGCATAAGTGTTAGTGCATTGGGGACTTTAGTGTATGTTTTGATTTATTTAGTAAAAATATTGGTCACAGTAAGCAAAAAACAGGTTTGTATACTACAGATTATTTGGGAGTGACTAGAAACTGTTTATATATGTTGCTCAAAAAATAAAACTTCAGATACAAGGGTGCTTCAAGTAACATTCCCAATATTAACAACAAGGAGTTCAGTGGCACCTTAAAGATTAACAGATTTATTTGTTAGTCTTTAAGGTGCCACCAAACTCCTTGTTGTTTTTGTGGATACAGACTATCATGGCTACTCCCTGATACTTGATTCCTAATATTAGAATAACATAGTATCTCTAGGTCTACTGAAGAGCAGGACTGTAATAAAAGATAATGGGTGAGCGTGCTTAGAGATAAGTAGATGCACAAAGTAAGCAGGTTTGCAAAACCCCTAACTAATGTCATTAATCCCCTACTTTCACAAGAACTAACTTCACCCAGGATACATCATACAATGATTTACCTATATAAATGACTGTCGTCCTCAAAGTCTTCCTTGCCCCATCTTCCTTTGATATCTTCAATAACATGATTTTTCAGAAATTTTTTAAGCAGCTGAATTGTTTGATTACGAGTCACTTCTGGGCCAAAGTTTTGGTTACATCTGAGCAGTTTATGTAACCAGTCTACTGCCTCTGAGGCTTTGAAGCAACACTCATAGTTTTTGAAAAGACTACGATGCCTCCGTAATGGCATCCCTTCACGAAAGAGTTCAATGGTCTCATTCCACTGGAAAAGAGGGGGGGGGGGGGAAGAGAGAGATACAATTACACGAGCTCTAAAACTAATCTTTATGGGTGAACTGTGGTATGTGAAATCAATACCAATACAATTAGAGCATTTTGCAGGCATTGGTTTTAATGGATACAAAATCATACTGCAAATATTCAGGTACCGGAGTTATCAATCATGTCACAACTGTGGCCAAAGAGGGCAGGAAGAAGGCTCCAGGGAGAGGGAGAGACCAAGGAGACTCCAAGTAGCAGCACTGGGGAGGCGTGGGGGGGGGAGCAGACTAGAGAGGGAAAGAGGCAGATGCGGGGGGTTGGGGGGGGAACTAGACAGGGCTCCGGGGACGAGCCCGAAGCACAGGGGCGGGGGGCTCCGGGAGGGCTCTGCCACTGCAGGCCGCTGAGGGGGGCGAGAAGGGGGGCTCCGCGGACCGCTGGGAGGGGGGTGGAGGCCGGGAGCTCCGGGCACCGCTGGGGGGGGGACCGCAAGGGGGTGAGGGAGGCCGGGGAGCGCGAGGTCGGAGGGCCGCCCCCGGGGACCGCTCCGGGGGAGGGGGGCGAGGCTGGGGGGCGCCGGGGATGCTCGGAGGGGGCGGGATCGGGGAGCTGGGGGACCGGTCCGAGGCAGGAGGCCGGGGTGGAGCTCGATGCCCTGGCACCACCAGATGCTGCAGCATCCGGCCGGGGACTTACCAGCCGGGTTGCCCGGTAGGGCCCGGGGCCCACCAGTCGCGGCTCCATAGCCCGGTAGGCCCCGCTGTCTCCACGGAAACCCGACCAGACACAGGACAAGGCGGAGCGGAAGAAGAGTTTGAATTAGGGTCCCCACGCCGCTGCCCTCTCATTGGACGGCCAAGTGACCACGTGACCCCTCCTCGCTCCCTATTGGAGGAGGAGGGGCAGGACAAAGAGGCCGATGCATCGGCCAGCTGCCGGCACAACCACTGTGCAGCCTCGGGGGAGTGAACTGGGCGGGGACATGGAGGGGGTACTGGGAGGAGATGGAGGGGGTACTGGGAGGGGGCACTGGAAGGGGACATGGAGGGGGTACTGGGAGGGGGTACTGGGAGGGGACATGGAGGGGGTACTGGAAGGGGACATGGAGGGGGTACTGGGAAAGGGCATTGGGAGAGATGGAGGGGTACTGGGAGGGGGCACTGGAAGGGGACATGGAGGGGGTACTGGGAGGGGTACTAGGAGGGGACATGAGGGGGCACTGGAAGGGGACATGGAGGGGGTACTGGGAAAGGGCATTGGGAGGAGATGGAGGGGGCACTGGAAGGGGACATGGAGGGGGTACTGGGAGGGGACATGGAGGGAGTACTGGGAAAGGACATTGGGAGGAGATGGAGGGGGTACTGGGAGGGGGCACTGGAAGGGGACATGGAGGGGGTACTGGGAGGGGGTACTGGGAGGGGACATGGAGGGGGTACTGGAAGGGGACATGGAGGGGGTACTGGGAAAGGGCATTGGGAGGAGATGGAGGGGGTACTGGGAGGTGGTACTAGGAGGGGACATAGAGGGGGTACTGGGAGGGGGCACTGGAAGGGGACATGGAGGGGGTACTGGGAAAGGGCATTGGGAGGAGATGGAGGGGGTACTGGGAGGGGACATGGAGGGGTATTGGGAGGGGGCACTGGAAGGGGACATGGAGGGGGTACTGGGAAAGGGCATTGGGAGGAGATGGAGGGGGTCTGGGAGGGGACATGGAGGGGGTAGTGGGAGGGGGCACTGGAAGGGGACATGGAGGGGGGTACTGGGAAAGGGCATTGGGAGGAGATGGAGGGGGTACTGGGAGGGGGCACTGGAAGGGGACATGGAGGGGGTACTGGGAGGGGGGCACTGGAAGGGGACATGGAGGGGGGTACTGGGAGGGGACATGGAGGGAGTACTGGAAAGGGCATTGGGAGGAGATGGAGGGGGTACTGGGAGGGGGTACTAGGAGGGGACATAGAGGGGGTACTGGGAGGGGCACTGGAAGGGGACATGGAGGGGGTACTGGGAAAGGGCATTGGGAGGAGATGGAGGGGGTACTGGGAGGGGGCACTGGAAGGGGACATGGAGGGGGTACTGGGAGGGGGTACTGGGAGGGGACATGGAGGGGGTACTGGAAGGGGACATGGAGGGGGTACTGGGAAAGGGCATTGGGAGGAGATGGAGGGGGGTACTGGGAGGGGGTACTAGGAGGGGACATAGAGGGGGTACTGGGAGGGGCACTGGAAGGGGACATGGAGGGGGTACTGGGAAAGGGCATTGGGAGGAGATGGAGGGGGGTACTGGGAGGGGACATGGAGGGGGTATTGGGAGGGGGCACTGGAAGGGGACATGGAGGGGGTACTGGGAAAGGGCATTGGGAGGAGATGGAGGGGGTCTGGGAGGGGACATGAGGGGGTAGTGGGAGGGGGCACTGGAAGGGGACATGGAGGGGGTACTGGGAAAGGGCATTGGGAGGAGATGGAGGGGGTACTGGGAGGGGGCACTGGAAGGGGACATGGAGGGGGGTACTGGGAGGGGGCACTGGAAGGGGACATGGAGGGGGTACTGGGAGGGACATGGAGGGAGTACTGGGAAAGGGCATTGGGAGGAGATGGAGGGGGTACTGGGAGGGGGTACTAGGAGGGGACATAGAGGGGGTACTGGGAGGGGGCACTGGAAGGGGACATGGAGGGGGTACTGGGAAAGGGCATTGGAAGGAGATGGAGGGGGTACTGGGAGGGGACATGGAGGGGGTACTGGGAGGGGGCACTGGAAGGGGACATGGAGGGGGTACTGGAAAGGGCATTGGGAGGAGATGGAGGGGTAACTGGGAGGGGACATGGAGGGGGTACTGGGAGGGGGCACTGGAAGGGGACATGGAGGGGGTACTGGGAAAGGGCATTGGGAGGAGATGGAGGGGGTACTGGGAGGGGGCACTGGAAGGGGACATGGAGGGGGTACTGGAAGGGGACATGGAGGGGGTACTGGGAAAGGGCATTGGGAGGAGATGGAGGGGGTACTGGGAGGGGGTACTAGGAGGGGACATGGAGGGGGCACTGGAAGGGGACATGGAGGGGGTACTGGGAAAGGGCATTGGGAGGAGATGGAGGGGGCACTGGAAGGGGGACATGGAGGGGGTACTGGGAGGGGACATGGAGGGAGTACTGGGAAAGGACATTGGGAGGAGATGGAGGGGGTACTGGGAGGGGTACTAGGAGGGGACATGGAGGGGGCACTGGAAGGGGACATGGAGGGAGTACTGGGAAAGGGCATTGGGAGGAGATGGAGGGGGTACTGGGAGGGGGTACTAGGAGGGGACATGGAGGGGGTACTGGAGGGGGCACTGGAAAGGGACATGGAGGGGGTACTGGGAAAGGGCATTGGGAGGAGATGAAGGGGGTACTGGGAGGGGCACTGGAAGAGGGCATGGAGGGGGCACTGGAAGGGGACATTGAGGGGGTACTGGAAGGGGACATGGAGGGGGTACTGGGAGGGGGCGCTGGGAGGAGATGGAGGGGGTACTGGGAGGGGACATGGAGGGGGTACTGGGAGGGGGCACTGGAAGGGGACATGGAGGGGGTACTGGGAGGGGACATGGAGGGAGTACTGGGAAAGGGCATTGGGAGGAGATGGAGGGGGTACTGGGAGGGGGCACTGGAAGGGGACATGGAGGGGGTACTGGAGGGGACATGGAGGGAGTACTGGGAAAGGGCATTGGGAGGAGATGGAGGGGGTACTGGGAGGGGGTTACTAGGAGGGGACATGGAGGGGGTACTGGGAAACGGCATTGGGAGGAGATGGAGGGGGCACTGGGAGGGGGCACTGGAAGGGGACATGGAGGGGGTACTGGGAGGGGGCACTGGAAGGGGACATGGAGGGGGTACTGGGAAAGGGCATTGGGAGGAGATGGAGGGGTACTGGGAGGGGGTACGAGGAGGGGACATGGAGGGGGTACTGGAAGGGGGCACTGGAAGGGGACATGGAGGGGTACTGGGAAAGGGCATTGGGAGGAGATGGAGGGGGTACTGGGAGGGGGCATGGAGGGGCACTGGAAGTCGACATTGAGGGGGTACTGGAAGGGGACATGGAGGGGGGTACTGGGAGGGGGCGCTGGGAGGAGATGGAGGGGGTACTGGGAGGGGACATGGAGGGGTACTGGGAGGGGCACTGGAAGGGGACATGGAGGGGGTACTGGGAGGGACATG